>NC_140721.1:12420000-12432500 GCF_050655825.1 Lonchura striata
GTTAGGGTTAGGGTTAGGGGTTAGGGTTAGGGTTAGGGTTAGGGTTAGGGTTAGGGTTAGGGTTAGGGTTAGGGTTAGGGTTAGGGTTAGGGTTAGGGTTAGGGTTAGGGTTAGGGTTAGGGTTAGGGTTAGGGTTAGGGTTAGGGTTAGGGTTAGGGTTAGGGTTAGGGTTAGGGTTAGGGTTAGGGTTAGGGTTAGGGTTAGGGTTAGGGTTAGGGTTAGGGTTAGGGTTAGGGTTAGGGTTAGGGTTAGGGTTAGGGTTAGGGTTAGGGTTAGGGTTAGGGTTAGGGTTAGGGTTAGGGTTAGGGTTAGGGTTAGGGTTAGGGTTAGGGTTAGGGTTAGGGTTAGGGTTAGGGTTAGGGTTAGGGTTAGGGTTAGGGTTAGGGTTAGGGTTAGGGTTAGGGTTAGGGTTAGGGTTAGGGTTAGGGTTAGGGTTAGGGTTAGGGTTAGGGTTAGGGTTAGGGTTAGGGTTAGGGTTAGGGTTAGGGTTAGGGTTAGGGTTAGGGTTAGGGTTAGGGTTAGGGTTAGGGTTAGGGTTAGGGTTAGGGTTAGGGTTAGGGTTAGGGTTAGGGTTAGGGTTAGGGTTAGGGTTAGGGTTAGGGTTAGGGTTAGGGTTAGGGTTAGGGTTAGGGTTAGGGTTAGGGTTAGGGTTAGGGTTAGGGTTAGGGTTAGGGTTAGGGTTAGGGTTAGGGTTAGGGTTAGGGTTAGGGTTAGGGTTAGGGTTAGGGTTAGGGTTAGGGTTAGGGTTAGGGTTAGGGTTAGGGTTAGGGTTAGGGTTAGGGTTAGGGTTAGGGTTAGGGTTAGGGTTAGGGTTAGGGTTAGGGTTAGGGTTAGGGTTAGGGTTAGGGTTAGGGTTAGGGTTAGGGTTAGGGTTAGGGTTAGGGTTAGGGTTAGGGTTAGGGTTAGGGTTAGGGTTAGGGTTAGGGTTAGGGTTAGGGTTAGGGTTAGGGTTAGGGTTAGGGTTAGGGTTAGGGTTAGGGTTAGGGTTAGGGTTAGGGTTAGGGTTAGGGTTAGGGTTAGGGTTAGGGTTAGGGTTAGGGTTAGGGTTAGGGTTAGGGTTAGGGTTAGGGTTAGGGTTAGGGTTAGGGTTAGGGTTAGGGTTAGGGTTAGGGTTAGGGTTAGGGTTAGGGTTAGGGTTAGGGTTAGGGTTAGGGTTAGGGTTAGGGTTAGGGTTAGGGTTAGGGTTAGGGTTAGGGTTAGGGTTAGGGTTAGGGTTAGGGTTAGGGTTAGGGTTAGGGTTAGGGTTAGGGTTAGGGTTAGGGTTAGGGTTAGGGTTAGGGTTAGGGTTAGGGTTAGGGTTAGGGTTAGGGTTAGGGTTAGGGTTAGGGTTAGGGTTAGGGTTAGGGTTAGGGTTAGGGTTAGGGTTAGGGTTAGGGTTAGGGTTAGGGTTAGGGTTAGGGTTAGGGTTAGGGTTAGGGTTAGGGTTAGGGTTAGGGTTAGGGTTAGGGTTAGGGTTAGGGTTAGGGTTAGGGTTAGGGTTAGGGTTAGGGTTAGGGTTAGGGTTAGGGTTAGGGTTAGGGTTAGGGTTAGGGTTAGGGTTAGGGTTAGGGTTAGGGTTAGGGTTAGGGTTAGGGTTAGGGTTAGGGTTAGGGTTAGGGTTAGGGTTAGGGTTAGGGTTAGGGTTAGGGTTAGGGTTAGGGTTAGGGTTAGGGTTAGGGTTAGGGTTAGGGTTAGGGTTAGGGTTAGGGTTAGGGTTAGGGTTAGGGTTAGGGTTAGGGTTAGGGTTAGGGTTAGGGTTAGGGTTAGGGTTAGGGTTAGGGTTAGGGTTAGGGTTAGGGTTAGGGTTAGGGTTAGGGTTAGGGTTAGGGTTAGGGTTAGGGTTAGGGTTAGGGTTAGGGTTAGGGTTAGGGTTAGGGTTAGGGTTAGGGTTAGGGTTAGGGTTAGGGTTAGGGTTAGGGTTAGGGTTAGGGTTAGGGTTAGGGTTAGGGTTAGGGTTAGGGTTAGGGTTAGGGTTAGGGTTAGGGTTAGGGTTAGGGTTAGGGTTAGGGTTAGGGTTAGGGTTAGGGTTAGGGTTAGGGTTAGGGTTAGGGTTAGGGTTAGGGTTAGGGTTAGGGTTAGGGTTAGGGTTAGGGTTAGGGTTAGGGTTAGGGTTAGGGTTAGGGTTAGGGTTAGGGTTAGGGTTAGGGTTAGGGTTAGGGTTAGGGTTAGGGTTAGGGTTAGGGTTAGGGTTAGGGTTAGGGTTAGGGTTAGGGTTAGGGTTAGGGTTAGGGTTAGGGTTAGGGTTAGGGTTAGGGTTAGGGTTAGGGTTAGGGTTAGGGTTAGGGTTAGGGTTAGGGTTAGGGTTAGGGTTAGGGTTAGGGTTAGGGTTAGGGTTAGGGTTAGGGTTAGGGTTAGGGTTAGGGTTAGGGTTAGGGTTAGGGTTAGGGTTAGGGTTAGGGTTAGGGTTAGGGTTAGGGTTAGGGTTAGGGTTAGGGTTAGGGTTAGGGTTAGGGTTAGGGTTAGGGTTAGGGTTAGGGTTAGGGTTAGGGTTAGGGTTAGGGTTAGGGTTAGGGTTAGGGTTAGGGTTAGGGTTAGGGTTAGGGTTAGGGTTAGGGTTAGGGTTAGGGTTAGGGTTAGGGTTAGGGTTAGGGTTAGGGTTAGGGTTAGGGTTAGGGTTAGGGTTAGGGTTAGGGTTAGGGTTAGGGTTAGGGTTAGGGTTAGGGTTAGGGTTAGGGTTAGGGTTAGGGTTAGGGTTAGGGTTAGGGTTAGGGTTAGGGTTAGGGTTAGGGTTAGGGTTAGGGTTAGGGTTAGGGTTAGGGTTAGGGTTAGGGTTAGGGTTAGGGTTAGGGTTAGGGTTAGGGTTAGGGTTAGGGTTAGGGTTAGGGTTAGGGTTAGGGTTAGGGTTAGGGTTAGGGTTAGGGTTAGGGTTAGGGTTAGGGTTAGGGTTAGGGTTAGGGTTAGGGTTAGGGTTAGGGTTAGGGTTAGGGTTAGGGTTAGGGTTAGGGTTAGGGTTAGGGTTAGGGTTAGGGTTAGGGTTAGGGTTAGGGTTAGGGTTAGGGTTAGGGTTAGGGTTAGGGTTAGGGTTAGGGTTAGGGTTAGGGTTAGGGTTAGGGTTAGGGTTAGGGTTAGGGTTAGGGTTAGGGTTAGGGTTAGGGTTAGGGTTAGGGTTAGGGTTAGGGTTAGGGTTAGGGTTAGGGTTAGGGTTAGGGTTAGGGTTAGGGTTAGGGTTAGGGTTAGGGTTAGGGTTAGGGTTAGGGTTAGGGTTAGGGTTAGGGTTAGGGTTAGGGTTAGGGTTAGGGTTAGGGTTAGGGTTAGGGTTAGGGTTAGGGTTAGGGTTAGGGTTAGGGTTAGGGTTAGGGTTAGGGTTAGGGTTAGGGTTAGGGTTAGGGTTAGGGTTAGGGTTAGGGTTAGGGTTAGGGTTAGGGTTAGGGTTAGGGTTAGGGTTAGGGTTAGGGTTAGGGTTAGGGTTAGGGTTAGGGTTAGGGTTAGGGTTAGGGTTAGGGTTAGGGTTAGGGTTAGGGTTAGGGTTAGGGTTAGGGTTAGGGTTAGGGTTAGGGTTAGGGTTAGGGTTAGGGTTAGGGTTAGGGTTAGGGTTAGGGTTAGGGTTAGGGTTAGGGTTAGGGTTAGGGTTAGGGTTAGGGTTAGGGTTAGGGTTAGGGTTAGGGTTAGGGTTAGGGTTAGGGTTAGGGTTAGGGTTAGGGTTAGGGTTAGGGTTAGGGTTAGGGTTAGGGTTAGGGTTAGGGTTAGGGTTAGGGTTAGGGTTAGGGTTAGGGTTAGGGTTAGGGTTAGGGTTAGGGTTAGGGTTAGGGTTAGGGTTAGGGTTAGGGTTAGGGTTAGGGTTAGGGTTAGGGTTAGGGTTAGGGTTAGGGTTAGGGTTAGGGTTAGGGTTAGGGTTAGGGTTAGGGTTAGGGTTAGGGTTAGGGTTAGGGTTAGGGTTAGGGTTAGGGTTAGGGTTAGGGTTAGGGTTAGGGTTAGGGTTAGGGTTAGGGTTAGGGTTAGGGTTAGGGTTAGGGTTAGGGTTAGGGTTAGGGTTAGGGTTAGGGTTAGGGTTAGGGTTAGGGTTAGGGTTAGGGTTAGGGTTAGGGTTAGGGTTAGGGTTAGGGTTAGGGTTAGGGTTAGGGTTAGGGTTAGGGTTAGGGTTAGGGTTAGGGTTAGGGTTAGGGTTAGGGTTAGGGTTAGGGTTAGGGTTAGGGTTAGGGTTAGGGTTAGGGTTAGGGTTAGGGTTAGGGTTAGGGTTAGGGTTAGGGTTAGGGTTAGGGTTAGGGTTAGGGTTAGGGTTAGGGTTAGGGTTAGGGTTAGGGTTAGGGTTAGGGTTAGGGTTAGGGTTAGGGTTAGGGTTAGGGTTAGGGTTAGGGTTAGGGTTAGGGTTAGGGTTAGGGTTAGGGTTAGGGTTAGGGTTAGGGTTAGGGTTAGGGTTAGGGTTAGGGTTAGGGTTAGGGTTAGGGTTAGGGTTAGGGTTAGGGTTAGGGTTAGGGTTAGGGTTAGGGTTAGGGTTAGGGTTAGGGTTAGGGTTAGGGTTAGGGTTAGGGTTAGGGTTAGGGTTAGGGTTAGGGTTAGGGTTAGGGTTAGGGTTAGGGTTAGGGTTAGGGTTAGGGTTAGGGTTAGGGTTAGGGTTAGGGTTAGGGTTAGGGTTAGGGTTAGGGTTAGGGTTAGGGTTAGGGTTAGGGTTAGGGTTAGGGTTAGGGTTAGGGTTAGGGTTAGGGTTAGGGTTAGGGTTAGGGTTAGGGTTAGGGTTAGGGTTAGGGTTAGGGTTAGGGTTAGGGTTAGGGTTAGGGTTAGGGTTAGGGTTAGGGTTAGGGTTAGGGTTAGGGTTAGGGTTAGGGTTAGGGTTAGGGTTAGGGTTAGGGTTAGGGTTAGGGTTAGGGTTAGGGTTAGGGTTAGGGTTAGGGTTAGGGTTAGGGTTAGGGTTAGGGTTAGGGTTAGGGTTAGGGTTAGGGTTAGGGTTAGGGTTAGGGTTAGGGTTAGGGTTAGGGTTAGGGTTAGGGTTAGGGTTAGGGTTAGGGTTAGGGTTAGGGTTAGGGTTAGGGTTAGGGTTAGGGTTAGGGTTAGGGTTAGGGTTAGGGTTAGGGTTAGGGTTAGGGTTAGGGTTAGGGTTAGGGTTAGGGTTAGGGTTAGGGTTAGGGTTAGGGTTAGGGTTAGGGTTAGGGTTAGGGTTAGGGTTAGGGTTAGGGTTAGGGTTAGGGTTAGGGTTAGGGTTAGGGTTAGGGTTAGGGTTAGGGTTAGGGTTAGGGTTAGGGTTAGGGTTAGGGTTAGGGTTAGGGTTAGGGTTAGGGTTAGGGTTAGGGTTAGGGTTAGGGTTAGGGTTAGGGTTAGGGTTAGGGTTAGGGTTAGGGTTAGGGTTAGGGTTAGGGTTAGGGTTAGGGTTAGGGTTAGGGTTAGGGTTAGGGTTAGGGTTAGGGTTAGGGTTAGGGTTAGGGTTAGGGTTAGGGTTAGGGTTAGGGTTAGGGTTAGGGTTAGGGTTAGGGTTAGGGTTAGGGTTAGGGTTAGGGTTAGGGTTAGGGTTAGGGTTAGGGTTAGGGTTAGGGTTAGGGTTAGGGTTAGGGTTAGGGTTAGGGTTAGGGTTAGGGTTAGGGTTAGGGTTAGGGTTAGGGTTAGGGTTAGGGTTAGGGTTAGGGTTAGGGTTAGGGTTAGGGTTAGGGTTAGGGTTAGGGTTAGGGTTAGGGTTAGGGTTAGGGTTAGGGTTAGGGTTAGGGTTAGGGTTAGGGTTAGGGTTAGGGTTAGGGTTAGGGTTAGGGTTAGGGTTAGGGTTAGGGTTAGGGTTAGGGTTAGGGTTAGGGTTAGGGTTAGGGTTAGGGTTAGGGTTAGGGTTAGGGTTAGGGTTAGGGTTAGGGTTAGGGTTAGGGTTAGGGTTAGGGTTAGGGTTAGGGTTAGGGTTAGGGTTAGGGTTAGGGTTAGGGTTAGGGTTAGGGTTAGGGTTAGGGTTAGGGTTAGGGTTAGGGTTAGGGTTAGGGTTAGGGTTAGGGTTAGGGTTAGGGTTAGGGTTAGGGTTAGGGTTAGGGTTAGGGTTAGGGTTAGGGTTAGGGTTAGGGTTAGGGTTAGGGTTAGGGTTAGGGTTAGGGTTAGGGTTAGGGTTAGGGTTAGGGTTAGGGTTAGGGTTAGGGTTAGGGTTAGGGTTAGGGTTAGGGTTAGGGTTAGGGTTAGGGTTAGGGTTAGGGTTAGGGTTAGGGTTAGGGTTAGGGTTAGGGTTAGGGTTAGGGTTAGGGTTAGGGTTAGGGTTAGGGTTAGGGTTAGGGTTAGGGTTAGGGTTAGGGTTAGGGTTAGGGTTAGGGTTAGGGTTAGGGTTAGGGTTAGGGTTAGGGTTAGGGTTAGGGTTAGGGTTAGGGTTAGGGTTAGGGTTAGGGTTAGGGTTAGGGTTAGGGTTAGGGTTAGGGTTAGGGTTAGGGTTAGGGTTAGGGTTAGGGTTAGGGTTAGGGTTAGGGTTAGGGTTAGGGTTAGGGTTAGGGTTAGGGTTAGGGTTAGGGTTAGGGTTAGGGTTAGGGTTAGGGTTAGGGTTAGGGTTAGGGTTAGGGTTAGGGTTAGGGTTAGGGTTAGGGTTAGGGTTAGGGTTAGGGTTAGGGTTAGGGTTAGGGTTAGGGTTAGGGTTAGGGTTAGGGTTAGGGTTAGGGTTAGGGTTAGGGTTAGGGTTAGGGTTAGGGTTAGGGTTAGGGTTAGGGTTAGGGTTAGGGTTAGGGTTAGGGTTAGGGTTAGGGTTAGGGTTAGGGTTAGGGTTAGGGTTAGGGTTAGGGTTAGGGTTAGGGTTAGGGTTAGGGTTAGGGTTAGGGTTAGGGTTAGGGTTAGGGTTAGGGTTAGGGTTAGGGTTAGGGTTAGGGTTAGGGTTAGGGTTAGGGTTAGGGTTAGGGTTAGGGTTAGGGTTAGGGTTAGGGTTAGGGTTAGGGTTAGGGTTAGGGTTAGGGTTAGGGTTAGGGTTAGGGTTAGGGTTAGGGTTAGGGTTAGGGTTAGGGTTAGGGTTAGGGTTAGGGTTAGGGTTAGGGTTAGGGTTAGGGTTAGGGTTAGGGTTAGGGTTAGGGTTAGGGTTAGGGTTAGGGTTAGGGTTAGGGTTAGGGTTAGGGTTAGGGTTAGGGTTAGGGTTAGGGTTAGGGTTAGGGTTAGGGTTAGGGTTAGGGTTAGGGTTAGGGTTAGGGTTAGGGTTAGGGTTAGGGTTAGGGTTAGGGTTAGGGTTAGGGTTAGGGTTAGGGTTAGGGTTAGGGTTAGGGTTAGGGTTAGGGTTAGGGTTAGGGTTAGGGTTAGGGTTAGGGTTAGGGTTAGGGTTAGGGTTAGGGTTAGGGTTAGGGTTAGGGTTAGGGTTAGGGTTAGGGTTAGGGTTAGGGTTAGGGTTAGGGTTAGGGTTAGGGTTAGGGTTAGGGTTAGGGTTAGGGTTAGGGTTAGGGTTAGGGTTAGGGTTAGGGTTAGGGTTAGGGTTAGGGTTAGGGTTAGGGTTAGGGTTAGGGTTAGGGTTAGGGTTAGGGTTAGGGTTAGGGTTAGGGTTAGGGTTAGGGTTAGGGTTAGGGTTAGGGTTAGGGTTAGGGTTAGGGTTAGGGTTAGGGTTAGGGTTAGGGTTAGGGTTAGGGTTAGGGTTAGGGTTAGGGTTAGGGTTAGGGTTAGGGTTAGGGTTAGGGTTAGGGTTAGGGTTAGGGTTAGGGTTAGGGTTAGGGTTAGGGTTAGGGTTAGGGTTAGGGTTAGGGTTAGGGTTAGGGTTAGGGTTAGGGTTAGGGTTAGGGTTAGGGTTAGGGTTAGGGTTAGGGTTAGGGTTAGGGTTAGGGTTAGGGTTAGGGTTAGGGTTAGGGTTAGGGTTAGGGTTAGGGTTAGGGTTAGGGTTAGGGTTAGGGTTAGGGTTAGGGTTAGGGTTAGGGTTAGGGTTAGGGTTAGGGTTAGGGTTAGGGTTAGGGTTAGGGTTAGGGTTAGGGTTAGGGTTAGGGTTAGGGTTAGGGTTAGGGTTAGGGTTAGGGTTAGGGTTAGGGTTAGGGTTAGGGTTAGGGTTAGGGTTAGGGTTAGGGTTAGGGTTAGGGTTAGGGTTAGGGTTAGGGTTAGGGTTAGGGTTAGGGTTAGGGTTAGGGTTAGGGTTAGGGTTAGGGTTAGGGTTAGGGTTAGGGTTAGGGTTAGGGTTAGGGTTAGGGTTAGGGTTAGGGTTAGGGTTAGGGTTAGGGTTAGGGTTAGGGTTAGGGTTAGGGTTAGGGTTAGGGTTAGGGTTAGGGTTAGGGTTAGGGTTAGGGTTAGGGTTAGGGTTAGGGTTAGGGTTAGGGTTAGGGTTAGGGTTAGGGTTAGGGTTAGGGTTAGGGTTAGGGTTAGGGTTAGGGTTAGGGTTAGGGTTAGGGTTAGGGTTAGGGTTAGGGTTAGGGTTAGGGTTAGGGTTAGGGTTAGGGTTAGGGTTAGGGTTAGGGTTAGGGTTAGGGTTAGGGTTAGGGTTAGGGTTAGGGTTAGGGTTAGGGTTAGGGTTAGGGTTAGGGTTAGGGTTAGGGTTAGGGTTAGGGTTAGGGTTAGGGTTAGGGTTAGGGTTAGGGTTAGGGTTAGGGTTAGGGTTAGGGTTAGGGTTAGGGTTAGGGTTAGGGTTAGGGTTAGGGTTAGGGTTAGGGTTAGGGTTAGGGTTAGGGTTAGGGTTAGGGTTAGGGTTAGGGTTAGGGTTAGGGTTAGGGTTAGGGTTAGGGTTAGGGTTAGGGTTAGGGTTAGGGTTAGGGTTAGGGTTAGGGTTAGGGTTAGGGTTAGGGTTAGGGTTAGGGTTAGGGTTAGGGTTAGGGTTAGGGTTAGGGTTAGGGTTAGGGTTAGGGTTAGGGTTAGGGTTAGGGTTAGGGTTAGGGTTAGGGTTAGGGTTAGGGTTAGGGTTAGGGTTAGGGTTAGGGTTAGGGTTAGGGTTAGGGTTAGGGTTAGGGTTAGGGTTAGGGTTAGGGTTAGGGTTAGGGTTAGGGTTAGGGTTAGGGTTAGGGTTAGGGTTAGGGTTAGGGTTAGGGTTAGGGTTAGGGTTAGGGTTAGGGTTAGGGTTAGGGTTAGGGTTAGGGTTAGGGTTAGGGTTAGGGTTAGGGTTAGGGTTAGGGTTAGGGTTAGGGTTAGGGTTAGGGTTAGGGTTAGGGTTAGGGTTAGGGTTAGGGTTAGGGTTAGGGTTAGGGTTAGGGTTAGGGTTAGGGTTAGGGTTAGGGTTAGGGTTAGGGTTAGGGTTAGGGTTAGGGTTAGGGTTAGGGTTAGGGTTAGGGTTAGGGTTAGGGTTAGGGTTAGGGTTAGGGTTAGGGTTAGGGTTAGGGTTAGGGTTAGGGTTAGGGTTAGGGTTAGGGTTAGGGTTAGGGTTAGGGTTAGGGTTAGGGTTAGGGTTAGGGTTAGGGTTAGGGTTAGGGTTAGGGTTAGGGTTAGGGTTAGGGTTAGGGTTAGGGTTAGGGTTAGGGTTAGGGTTAGGGTTAGGGTTAGGGTTAGGGTTAGGGTTAGGGTTAGGGTTAGGGTTAGGGTTAGGGTTAGGGTTAGGGTTAGGGTTAGGGTTAGGGTTAGGGTTAGGGTTAGGGGGTTAGGGTTAGGGTTAGGGTTAGGGTTAGGGTTAGGGTTAGGGTTAGGGTTAGGGTTAGGGTTAGGGTTAGGGTTAGGGTTAGGGTTAGGGTTAGGGTTAGGGTTAGGGTTAGGGTTAGGGTTAGGGTTAGGGTTAGGGTTAGGGTTAGGGTTAGGGTTAGGGTTAGGGTTAGGGTTAGGGTTAGGGTTAGGGTTAGGGTTAGGGTTAGGGTTAGGGTTAGGGTTAGGGTTAGGGTTAGGGTTAGGGTTAGGGTTAGGGTTAGGGTTAGGGTTAGGGTTAGGGTTAGGGTTAGGGTTAGGGTTAGGGTTAGGGTTAGGGTTAGGGTTAGGGTTAGGGTTAGGGTTAGGGTTAGGGTTAGGGTTAGGGTTAGGGTTAGGGTTAGGGTTAGGGTTAGGGTTAGGGTTAGGGTTAGGGTTAGGGTTAGGGTTAGGGTTAGGGTTAGGGTTAGGGTTAGGGTTAGGGTTAGGGTTAGGGTTAGGGTTAGGGTTAGGGTTAGGGTTAGGGTTAGGGTTAGGGTTAGGGTTAGGGTTAGGGTTAGGGTTAGGGTTAGGGTTAGGGTTAGGGTTAGGGTTAGGGTTAGGGTTAGGGTTAGGGTTAGGGTTAGGGTTAGGGTTAGGGTTAGGGTTAGGGTTAGGGTTAGGGTTAGGGTTAGGGTTAGGGTTAGGGTTAGGGTTAGGGTTAGGGTTAGGGTTAGGGTTAGGGTTAGGGTTAGGGTTAGGGTTAGGGTTAGGGTTAGGGTTAGGGTTAGGGTTAGGGTTAGGGTTAGGGTTAGGGTTAGGGTTAGGGTTAGGGTTAGGGTTAGGGTTAGGGTTAGGGTTAGGGTTAGGGTTAGGGTTAGGGTTAGGGTTAGGGTTAGGGTTAGGGTTAGGGTTAGGGTTAGGGTTAGGGTTAGGGTTAGGGTTAGGGTTAGGGTTAGGGTTAGGGTTAGGGTTAGGGTTAGGGTTAGGGTTAGGGTTAGGGTTAGGGTTAGGGTTAGGGTTAGGGTTAGGGTTAGGGTTAGGGTTAGGGTTAGGGTTAGGGTTAGGGTTAGGGTTAGGGTTAGGGTTAGGGTTAGGGTTAGGGTTAGGGTTAGGGTTAGGGTTAGGGTTAGGGTTAGGGTTAGGGTTAGGGTTAGGGTTAGGGTTAGGGTTAGGGTTAGGGTTAGGGTTAGGGTTAGGGTTAGGGTTAGGGTTAGGGTTAGGGTTAGGGTTAGGGTTAGGGTTAGGGTTAGGGTTAGGGTTAGGGTTAGGGTTAGGGTTAGGGTTAGGGTTAGGGTTAGGGTTAGGGTTAGGGTTAGGGTTAGGGTTAGGGTTAGGGTTAGGGTTAGGGTTAGGGTTAGGGTTAGGGTTAGGGTTAGGGTTAGGGTTAGGGTTAGGGTTAGGGTTAGGGTTAGGGTTAGGGTTAGGGTTAGGGTTAGGGTTAGGGTTAGGGTTAGGGTTAGGGTTAGGGTTAGGGTTAGGGTTAGGGTTAGGGTTAGGGTTAGGGTTAGGGTTAGGGTTAGGGTTAGGGTTAGGGTTAGGGTTAGGGTTAGGGTTAGGGTTAGGGTTAGGGTTAGGGTTAGGGTTAGGGTTAGGGTTAGGGTTAGGGTTAGGGTTAGGGTTAGGGTTAGGGTTAGGGTTAGGGTTAGGGTTAGGGTTAGGGTTAGGGTTAGGGTTAGGGTTAGGGTTAGGGTTAGGGTTAGGGTTAGGGTTAGGGTTAGGGTTAGGGTTAGGGTTAGGGTTAGGGTTAGGGTTAGGGTTAGGGTTAGGGTTAGGGTTAGGGTTAGGGTTAGGGTTAGGGTTAGGGTTAGGGTTAGGGTTAGGGTTAGGGTTAGGGTTAGGGTTAGGGTTAGGGTTAGGGTTAGGGTTAGGGTTAGGGTTAGGGTTAGGGTTAGGGTTAGGGTTAGGGTTAGGGTTAGGGTTAGGGTTAGGGTTAGGGTTAGGGTTAGGGTTAGGGTTAGGGTTAGGGTTAGGGTTAGGGTTAGGGTTAGGGTTAGGGTTAGGGTTAGGGTTAGGGTTAGGGTTAGGGTTAGGGTTAGGGTTAGGGTTAGGGTTAGGGTTAGGGTTAGGGTTAGGGTTAGGGTTAGGGTTAGGGTTAGGGTTAGGGTTAGGGTTAGGGTTAGGGTTAGGGTTAGGGTTAGGGTTAGGGTTAGGGTTAGGGTTAGGGTTAGGGTTAGGGTTAGGGTTAGGGTTAGGGTTAGGGTTAGGGTTAGGGTTAGGGTTAGGGTTAGGGTTAGGGTTAGGGTTAGGGTTAGGGTTAGGGTTAGGGTTAGGGTTAGGGTTAGGGTTAGGGTTAGGGTTAGGGTTAGGGTTAGGGTTAGGGTTAGGGTTAGGGTTAGGGTTAGGGTTAGGGTTAGGGTTAGGGTTAGGGTTAGGGTTAGGGTTAGGGTTAGGGTTAGGGTTAGGGTTAGGGTTAGGGTTAGGGTTAGGGTTAGGGTTAGGGTTAGGGTTAGGGTTAGGGTTAGGGTTAGGGTTAGGGTTAGGGTTAGGGTTAGGGTTAGGGTTAGGGTTAGGGTTAGGGTTAGGGTTAGGGTTAGGGTTAGGGTTAGGGTTAGGGTTAGGGTTAGGGTTAGGGTTAGGGTTAGGGTTAGGGTTAGGGTTAGGGTTAGGGTTAGGGTTAGGGTTAGGGTTAGGGTTAGGGTTAGGGTTAGGGTTAGGGTTAGGGTTAGGGTTAGGGTTAGGGTTAGGGTTAGGGTTAGGGTTAGGGTTAGGGTTAGGGTTAGGGTTAGGGTTAGGGTTAGGGTTAGGGTTAGGGTTAGGGTTAGGGTTAGGGTTAGGGTTAGGGTTAGGGTTAGGGTTAGGGTTAGGGTTAGGGTTAGGGTTAGGGTTAGGGTTAGGGTTAGGGTTAGGGTTAGGGTTAGGGTTAGGGTTAGGGTTAGGGTTAGGGTTAGGGTTAGGGTTAGGGTTAGGGTTAGGGTTAGGGTTAGGGTTAGGGTTAGGGTTAGGGTTAGGGTTAGGGTTAGGGTTAGGGTTAGGGTTAGGGTTAGGGTTAGGGTTAGGGTTAGGGTTAGGGTTAGGGTTAGGGTTAGGGTTAGGGTTAGGGTTAGGGTTAGGGTTAGGGTTAGGGTTAGGGTTAGGGTTAGGGTTAGGGTTAGGGTTAGGGTTAGGGTTAGGGTTAGGGTTAGGGTTAGGGTTAGGGTTAGGGTTAGGGTTAGGGTTAG
>NC_140721.1:12440000-12443695 GCF_050655825.1 Lonchura striata
TTAGGGTTAGGGTTAGGGTTAGGGTTAGGGTTAGGGTTAGGGTTAGGGTTAGGGTTAGGGTTAGGGTTAGGGTTAGGGTTAGGGTTAGGGTTAGGGTTAGGGTTAGGGTTAGGGTTAGGGTTAGGGTTAGGGTTAGGGTTAGGGTTAGGGTTAGGGTTAGGGTTAGGGTTAGGGTTAGGGTTAGGGTTAGGGTTAGGGTTAGGGTTAGGGTTAGGGTTAGGGTTAGGGTTAGGGTTAGGGTTAGGGTTAGGGTTAGGGTTAGGGTTAGGGTTAGGGTTAGGGTTAGGGTTAGGGTTAGGGTTAGGGTTAGGGTTAGGGTTAGGGTTAGGGTTAGGGTTAGGGTTAGGGTTAGGGTTAGGGTTAGGGTTAGGGTTAGGGTTAGGGTTAGGGTTAGGGTTAGGGTTAGGGTTAGGGTTAGGGTTAGGGTTAGGGTTAGGGTTAGGGTTAGGGTTAGGGTTAGGGTTAGGGTTAGGGTTAGGGTTAGGGTTAGGGTTAGGGTTAGGGTTAGGGTTAGGGTTAGGGTTAGGGTTAGGGTTAGGGTTAGGGTTAGGGTTAGGGTTAGGGTTAGGGTTAGGGTTAGGGTTAGGGTTAGGGTTAGGGTTAGGGTTAGGGTTAGGGTTAGGGTTAGGGTTAGGGTTAGGGTTAGGGTTAGGGTTAGGGTTAGGGTTAGGGTTAGGGTTAGGGTTAGGGTTAGGGTTAGGGTTAGGGTTAGGGTTAGGGTTAGGATTAGGGTTAGGGTTAGGGTTAGGGTTAGGGTTAGGGTTAGGGTTAGGGTTAGGGTTAGGGTTAGGGTTAGGGTTAGGGTTAGGGTTAGGGTTAGGGTTAGGGTTAGGGTTAGGGTTAGGGTTAGGGTTAGGGTTAGGGTTAGGGTTAGGGTTAGGGTTAGGGTTAGGGTTAGGGTTAGGGTTAGGGTTAGGGTTAGGGTTAGGGTTAGGGTTAGGGTTAGGGTTAGGGTTAGGGTTAGGGTTAGGGTTAGGGTTAGGGTTAGGGTTAGGGTTAGGGTTAGGGTTAGGGTTAGGGTTAGGGTTAGGGTTAGGGTTAGGGTTAGGGTTAGGGTTAGGGTTAGGGTTAGGGTTAGGGTTAGGGTTAGGGTTAGGGTTAGGGTTAGGGTTAGGGTTAGGGTTAGGGTTAGGGTTAGGGTTAGGGTTAGGGTTAGGGTTAGGGTTAGGGTTAGGGTTAGGGTTAGGGTTAGGGTTAGGGTTAGGGTTAGGGTTAGGGTTAGGGTTAGGGTTAGGGTTAGGGTTAGGGTTAGGGTTAGGGTTAGGGTTAGGGTTAGGGTTAGGGTTAGGGTTAGGGTTAGGGTTAGGGTTAGGGTTAGGGTTAGGGTTAGGGTTAGGGTTAGGGTTAGGGTTAGTTAGTTAGGGTTAGGGTTAGGGTTAGGGTTAGGGTTAGGGTTAGGGTTAGGGTTAGGGTTAGGGTTAGGGTTAGGGTTAGGGTTAGGGTTAGGGTTAGGGTTAGGGTTAGGGTTAGGGTTAGGGTTAGGGTTAGGGTTAGGGTTAGGGTTAGGGTTAGGGTTAGGGTTAGGGTTAGGGTTAGGGTTAGGGTTAGGGTTAGGGTTAGGGTTAGGGTTAGGGTTAGGGTTAGGGTTAGGGTTAGGGTTAGGGTTAGGGTTAGGGTTAGGGTTAGGGTTAGGGTTAGGGTTAGGGTTAGGGTTAGGGTTAGGGTTAGGGTTAGGGTTAGGGTTAGGGTTAGGGTTAGGGTTAGGGTTAGGGTTAGGGTTAGGGTTAGGGTTAGGGTTAGGGTTAGGGTTAGGGTTAGGGTTAGGGTTAGGGTTAGGGTTAGGGTTAGGGTTAGGGTTAGGGTTAGGGTTAGGGTTAGGGTTAGGGTTAGGGTTAGGGTTAGGGTTAGGGTTAGGGTTAGGGTTAGGGTTAGGGTTAGGGTTAGGGTTAGGGTTAGGGTTAGGGTTAGGGTTAGGGTTAGGGTTAGGGTTAGGGTTAGGGTTAGGGTTAGGGTTAGGGTTAGGGTTAGGGTTAGGGTTAGGGTTAGGGTTAGGGTTAGGGGTTAGGGTTAGGGGTTAGGGTTAGGGTTAGGGTTAGGGTTAGGGTTAGGGTTAGGGTTAGGGTTAGGGTTAGGGTTAGGGTTAGGGTTAGGGTTAGGGTTAGGGTTAGGGTTAGGGTTAGGGTTAGGGTTAGGGTTAGGGTTAGGGTTAGGGTTAGGGTTAGGGTTAGGGTTAGGGTTAGGGTTAGGGTTAGGGTTAGGGTTAGGGTTAGGGTTAGGGTTAGGGTTAGGGTTAGGGTTAGGGTTAGGGTTAGGGTTAGGGTTAGGGTTAGGGTTAGGGTTAGGGTTAGGGTTAGGGTTAGGGTTAGGGTTAGGGTTAGGGTTAGGGTTAGGGTTAGGGTTAGGGTTAGGGTTAGGGTTAGGGTTAGGGTTAGGGTTAGGGTTAGGGTTAGGGTTAGGGTTAGGGTTAGGGTTAGGGTTAGGGTTAGGGTTAGGGTTAGGGTTAGGGTTAGGGTTAGGGTTAGGGTTAGGGTTAGGGTTAGGGTTAGGGTTAGGGTTAGGGTTAGGGTTAGGGTTAGGGTTAGGGTTAGGGTTAGGGTTAGGGTTAGGGTTAGGGTTAGGGTTAGGGTTAGGGTTAGGGTTAGGGTTAGGGTTAGGGTTAGGGTTAGGGTTAGGGTTAGGGTTAGGGTTAGGGTTAGGGTTAGGGTTAGGGTTAGGGTTAGGGTTAGGGTTAGGGTTAGGGTTAGGGTTAGGGTTAGGGTTAGGGTTAGGGTTAGGGTTAGGGTTAGGGTTAGGGTTAGGGTTAGGGTTAGGGTTAGGGTTAGGGTTAGGGTTAGGGTTAGGGTTAGGGTTAGGGTTAGGGTTAGGGTTAGGGTTAGGGTTAGGGTTAGGGTTAGGGTTAGGGTTAGGGTTAGGGTTAGGGTTAGGGTTAGGGTTAGGGTTAGGGTTAGGGTTAGGGTTAGGGTTAGGGTTAGGGTTAGGGTTAGGGTTAGGGTTAGGGTTAGGGTTAGGGTTAGGGTTAGGGTTAGGGTTAGGGTTAGGGTTAGGGTTAGGGTTAGGGTTAGGGTTAGGGTTAGGGTTAGGGTTAGGGTTAGGGTTAGGGTTAGGGTTAGGGTTAGGGTTAGGGTTAGGGTTAGGGTTAGGGTTAGGGTTAGGGTTAGGGTTAGGGTTAGGGTTAGGGTTAGGGTTAGGGTTAGGGTTAGGGTTAGGGTTAGGGTTAGGGTTAGGGTTAGGGTTAGGGTTAGGGTTAGGGTTAGGGTTAGGGTTAGGGTTAGGGTTAGGGTTAGGGTTAGGGTTAGGGTTAGGGTTAGGGTTAGGGTTAGGGTTAGGGTTAGGGTTAGGGTTAGGGTTAGGGTTAGGGTTAGGGTTAGGGTTAGGGTTAGGGTTAGGGTTAGGGTTAGGGTTAGGGTTAGGGTTAGGGTTAGGGTTAGGGTTAGGGTTAGGGTTAGGGTTAGGGTTAGGGTTAGGGTTAGGGTTAGGGTTAGGGTTAGGGTTAGGGTTAGGGTTAGGGTTAGGGTTAGGGTTAGGGTTAGGGTTAGGGTTAGGGTTAGGGTTAGGGTTAGGGTTAGGGTTAGGGTTAGGGTTAGGGTTAGGGTTAGGGTTAGGGTTAGGGTTAGGGTTAGGGTTAGGGTTAGGGTTAGGGTTAGGGTTAGGGTTAGGGTTAGGGTTAGGGTTAGGGTTAGGGTTAGGGTTAGGGTTAGGGTTAGGGTTAGGGTTAGGGTTAGGGTTAGGGTTAGGGTTAGGGTTAGGGTTAGGGT